>NC_037600.1:24060689-24062647 GCF_003073045.1 Pomacea canaliculata
GTGTGTGTTGTGTGTGTGTGTCTCTGTGTGTGTGTGTTGGTGCATGTGGTGTGTTGTGTGTGTGCTGTTTTGTGTGTGTGTGTGTGTGTGTTGTGTGTGTGTGTTGTGTGTGTTGGTGTGTGTGTGTGGTGTGTTTGTGTGCTGTGTGTGTGTGTGTGTGTGTGTGTGTGTGTGTGTTGTTGTGTGTGTGTGTGTGATGTGTTGTGTGTGTTGTGTGTGTCGTGTCGGTGTGTGTGTGTGTGTGCGTGCACCTGTAGTGTGTTTGTGTGTGTGTGTCAGGGTGTGATAGTGTGTGTGCTGTGTTGTGTGTGTGTGTGTGTCGTGGTGTGCCTTGGTGTCGGAATGTGTGCGTTGTGTGGATGTGTTGTGTGTGTTGTGTTTGTGTCGGTGTGTTGTGTGTGTGATGTAGTGTTGTGTGTGTTGTGTGGTGGTGGTTGTGTGTGTGTGTTTATCGCTTGTGTTGTGTGTTGTGTGTGTGTGGGCTGTATGTGCTGCTTGTGTGTGTCTTTACGTTGTTGTGTGTTGTGTCGTGGTGTTGTGGTGTGTGTGTGTTGTGTGTGTTCGTGGGATTGTGTGTGTGTCGAGATCATCACCGTGTGATTGTGTGTGGTGTGTCTCACCCTATCCTCATCGTGCTCTCGTTGTGCTGTGTGCACACCAGTGTGTGTGTGGTTGTGTGTGTGTGTGTGTAGGTGCTGTGTTGGTGTGTGTGTGTTTGTGTAGCATGTGTTCTCTCTAGTTGATGGTGTGTGAGAACTCGTGTGTGTGTGTAGTAGTTGTGTGTGTTGTGATGTGTTGTGTGTGTTGTCAGTTAGTGTGTGTGTGTGTGTGTGTGGGTGTGTGTGTTGGTTGTTGTGATGTGTGTTTGTGTGTGTATTTTGTTTGTGTGTGTGTGTGTTGTGTGTGTTGTGTGTGTGTGTGTGTGTGTGTGTGTGTGTGTGTGTGTGTGTGGTGTGTTGTTTGGTTTTGTGTGTGTGTGTTGTTGTTGGTTGTGTGTGTGGTGTTGTGTGTGTTGTGTTGGTGTGTGTGTTGTTGTAGTTGTGTGTGTGTGTGTGTTGTGTGTGTGTGGTGTTTGTGGCTGTGTGTGTGTGTGTTGTTGTGTGTGTTGTTGTGTGTGTTGTGTGTGTGTGTTGTGTGTGTTTGTGTGGTGGTGTGTTGTGTGGTGTGTGTTGTGTGTGGTGTGTTGTGTGTGTGTGTTGTGTGGTGTGTTGTGTGTGTTGTGTTGTGTGTGTGTGTTGTGTGTGTGTGTTGTGTGTGTGTGTTTGTGTGGTGTGTGTTGTGTGTGTGTGTTTGTGTGTGTGGTGTTGTGTTGTGTGTGTTGTGTTGTGTGTTGTGTGTGTGTGTTGTGTGTGTGTGTGGTGGTTGTGTGTGTGTTGTGTGTGTGTTGTGTGTGTGTTGTGTGTGTGTTGTGTGTGTGTTGTGTGTGTGTTGTGTGTGTGTTGTGTGTGTGTTGTGTGTGTGTTGTGTGTGTGTTGTGTGTGTGTTGTGTGTGTGTTGTGTGGTGTGTTGTTGTGTGTTGTGTGTGTGTTGTGGTGTGTGTTGTGTGTGTTGTGTGTTGTTTTGTGTGTGTTGTGTGTTGTTTGTGTGTTGTGTGTTGTGTGTATGTGTTGTGTGTGCTCTTCTTGTGTGTGTCTGTGTGTGTTGTTGTGTGTGTGGGTTGGTGTTGTCGTGTGTGTGTTGTGTTTGTGTGTGTGTTGTATGTTGTGTGTGTGTTGTGTTGTTGTGTTGTGGGTGTGTGTGTTGTGTGTGTGTGTTGTGTGTGGTGTGGTTGGAGTTGTGTGTTGTTGTGTTGTGTTGTGTTTGTGTGTGATGTGTTGTGTGTGCGTGTTGTGTGGTGTGTTTTGGGTTTGTTTGTTTGTTGTTGTGTGCTGCGTGCGTCTGTCGGTTTGATTCTTGCGTGTTTTTTCTTTGAAAAATCTTCTCTCTTGTTTTTTTTTTCTCCTGGTCGCCCTGACCCA